>NC_133111.1:21852758-21876623 GCF_022965805.1 Primulina eburnea | reverse complement strand
AAATGCGTCAGCAACTTGTGCCCAAAAACCGCCCCAATCCGGCCTTGATTTGTGCAAAATTACACTCATGCGGTTAGAAATCGATCTCAATATAAATCTTGTAGTTTTGCTACACAATCGTAACCATAGCTCTGATACCACTTGAAAGGGGATCGGTTACGGTGACCGGAAGCGCAACGGAAGTTTTAAAATTTCAAATTTTAAGCAAAAATTTCGGCCACCTTGAGAATGTGTAGCAAATCAATAAAAACAAAAAATGACATTCATAGTGTGTTTAGAAATAGTACCTATCAACCTCTTAAGGTTGATGATGGCTCCAACTTGTTGATATACAACTAAGCTCTTGATGGCAAGACAATCTACAAGCTTCACCTTGTTCTTGAATCTTTCCTTCAAAATAGGCCCACCACTAGCAAACTAGAACCCCTTTTATTTGCACTAGAAAAATAAAAGGATTTTTCAAGGAGAAGTATTTTTCTTCCTCAACATAAGAGAAAAATTGAGAGAAAAATTGGTAGAATTGTGTGTGTATATTTTCGGCCATTATGCTTGAATGAAGGGGGAGGGAGACTTGTCTTGGACTTGCAAAAAGTAGAGACAAAAGTAGCATGCCAAGCCTTGATGTTGCAAAACTTGTCTCCAACCTTACTCCCATGCATGCATATTATATGGTATATTATCAAAATAAAAACCATGGACTAATTTAATTATTCAAACATATTTGAGACTAATTAAACATTACTTGAATTCCCAAGTCCCACTAGTTATTAATTGAGCTCTACAAAACTCAATATAATTTAATAATTCAACACTTGAATTATTTTTATATTCGGACTCTACTAGGTCCACAGTGTTTAATTAATTCAACACTTGAATTAATTTAATTTAGTCCATAATAATGTTATGAAAATACAATTTTCAAATACATTATTAAATTGGCCAAATTTTAATTTAGGAACAATTCCATAAATTAAAATTTACATTTCTCTCATAGAAGTCATACTTCTATTTTTCCATACACTTATAAACTCATTTATAAGTCGTTCAACACATTGAACTAATTTTATTCTCAAAGGATCTAGAAAGCTAGACTTGTTGTGGCCCTCAATGGTTCATTGATACAACTAGCCGTGGGTTCACATCTCCATGTGATTCGGACTAAACATGTCCTTATATGAGCATACCCCAATTGCTCCATTCTTACTTATCAACTTTTGATAACAAGAACGTCAGAACTCAAGTCTGATAGCACCCAACGAATCATGTTAAACGCCTAGACACATCGCTTACATGATTCCCTAGGTATCAAATGTAGTGCCTGCAAGAACCATTCAATTATGGTTAGCGTACAGTACGGTCCTTCAACTCATATATCCCGACCGTTCGACAACCATTGGTTTATCGAGAGTTGTCAATGAATCGATACTATGGGTCATGTTGTAGTTGCATCGATGGTGTAACTATGAAACCCCTTTCATAATTACCACCATACTCTGATCAGAGATTCAATCTACATACTCATGAGGACACATAGGATATCCATACCCGAAGGTAAGCGGTGAATCCCCGACTACATGCATCGACTCCTATATGTTTCGACAGAACACCCAACCTTGCCACCTGATGGCCCATGAGAGTCGGTAACAAGCCAAAGTGTAATTCTTGCACATAGAGTCTCAATGTTGTCCCGGGTCATAAGGACTAATGGTGTACAACCATAAACTAGGACATTCCACTCGATAAGTGAGAACCACTTGGAAAGTCCTTATGGAGGGTTGTTCAGTGCACTCTACAGGAGCACCTATCTGCATGTCGGACATCACAATGTCCCTACCAATGAAACATGGTACTCACATCGCAGATACTAGTCTCTAACTCGAGCGGCCTATATCCTTCTTAGTGGCGGCTGAATCGACTAGGAACCGTTTAGAATATACAGTATTCCAAATATGAGTTTCATGATATCATCATATGAGATCTCATATTCTTTCTACTATTTGTATATTCAAGGACTTTATCTATGCAACTAGCATGGGTATACAGAAAGATGGCCAATATAATAAATTCAAATATTATTAAAATAAGATCGTTTATACATAGAGTTCATCGTGAACACTCGGCCAACAGGCTCGACGGGCACTACTCTAACAATCTCCCACTTGCACTAGAGCCAACTACCCATATACTTCAGACCCATTGATTCGCGATGCTTCTCGAATGATGGTCTGGTAAAGGCTTAGTCAGTGGATCAGCAACATTATCTGCGGAGTCGACTTTGTCAATCATGACATCTCCTCTTTCCACGATCTCTTGAGGATGTGGTACTTTCAATACGTGTTTGGACTTCTGATGAGACCTCGGCTCCTTTGCTTGAGCAATGGCTCCCGTTTGTCACAAAACACCGGGACAGGAGCAACTCCATTAGGAATGAAGCCCAACTCTTGGACGAAATTCCTTATCCAAACTGCCTCCTTTGCTGCAGCTGATGCAGCAATGTATTCTGCCTCAGTGGTGGAATCCGCTGATTGTCTCATTGGAACTCTTCCAAGAGACAGCAGCACCATTGAGCATGAATACACAACCCAGATGTTGACTTCGAGTCATCGAATCGCTTTGGAAGCTAGAGTCGGTATAGCCTTCCAATTTCAGTTCTCCACCCCATAGACCAAGAACAATTTATTGGTCCTTTCAAACTTGAGGATGTCTTTCAGAATTTTCCAATGTGGAAGACCGGGGTTCGATTGATATCTACTCACTACACTAGTGCGAAAGCCACGTAGGACGTGTAGATATCATCTCATACATGATGCTACCAATCGCAGTGCATAAGGAATGCTTGTCATCGCCACTATCTTGCATTAGTTCTGGGAGACAGACTTGGATAGGGACACGCCATGCACATTGGTAGATGTCCCTCTTGGGACTCATCCATCGAGAAACCGCTTCACGATGGTATCAATGTATGTGGACTGGGTGAGACCAAGCAATCTTTTCGATCTATCTCTATAGATCTGTATCCCAAACAAAAGATGCTTCACCCAAGTCCTGATCGAGAACTTACTCGCTAACCCTATCTTAGTTGATGGCAACATTCCTAATCATTCCCAATGAGTAGAATGTCATCAACATAAAGCACCAGGAATGTAACGTACTGACGTTAATCATAATCGATGAACCAATGGTTGTTAATATGCAACCTCGATGAACCAATGGTTGCAGATTCGATCGGGATATATGAGATGAAGGGACCGTACTGTACGTTAATCATAATCGACTGATTCTTGCAGGCACTATCAGTGTATACCTAGGGGATCATGGGGCGACGCTACTAGACGCTCTTACCATGATCGATGGGTGCAGTCAGAAATGAGTTCTGACATTCTTGAACAAGGTGTTGATGAAAAGAATGGGGCTAACTAGGGTAACCCGAATAAAGATATGTCCTGAATCACAAAGAGTTTTGAACCCCCGGCTAGCTGTATCCCTGAACCATTGAGGGTCACACAAGCACTGGATCGTTTGTTCCGTTGAGAGAATGAATTCAAGGAGTTGAATTTATATTAGATATGTAAATTCAAAGAGTTGAATTTATGATAATTAAATTTTGAGAAAATAATTCAAGGAGTTGAATTTATGAGATACTAAATTCAAGAAATGGATTATGAAATTTGGAGAGAATAAATTCAATGAGTTGACTTTATAAAATTTGATAATTTAATTTATTAAACTCAAATGTTGGGTTTATTAAATATTATATTTTGGAGGTGATAAAATTCAAGGAGTTGAATTTATAATTTAAATATCAAATTCAAATGTTGAATTATAACGTATTAATTTATTAAGCTCAAAGGTTGAGTTTATTAAATATTAATTTTGGAGGTGATAAAATTCAAGGAGTTGAATTTATAATTTAAATATTAAATTCAAATGTTGAATTTATAATATATTAATTATTAAGCTCAAACGTTGAGTTTATTATATATTAAATTAAATGTAATGGGTATATGTATAGAGCTGGTGAGTACAAGACCAACATACATATTATTAATGTTCTTAATTAGACTTTAAAAGATTAATAATTAATTAAAATAGTTTGACTAGGATAATTAATTGATTAAGCCCATTAAGTATTTAATTTAATTAATGGGCCCTAAGCTTATATATATGTGTATTAGGCTTAGAGTTTATTTTAATTAATTCACAATTTGAAAACCTAGCCTCCACTCATTCCAAAGTGATTCACGTAAATCACTTTACAATTCCTCCAAATTTTTGGCCATTTCTTTCAAGAAAAAAAATTTTGATTTCTCTCACAATTATTTTCTCTCCTACGCAAAACTTCTTCCATATTTTCTAGTGCAAATTGGAAGAGGGATAAAACCATCCAGTCGTGAATTTGATAGGAGGATTTCATCGAAGAAAGTTCGTGGATTCATAAGAGCTATCTCCGCTAACCCCGGAATAGTTGGAGCGCCGTGATTTAATCACCAAAGGTATAACTATTTCAACTCCCTGTGAATGTTTTTATTAAAATCATACGAGCGCTCAAACAAACATGTTTTGATTGTCAAAATAAAATAAAAATTTTAAATTTCCGCTGCGTTTGGGCGTGTAGAAAACCCGGATCCAACATTTATGCTTACGAAAAATGAAAAAAAAAAAAACAATAATTACAATATATATAATTTATTAAAAGGTCAATACAATGAAGCTCATGGCTCTTCTACGTCAATTTTCTTGTATTCAGTTTTTTAATTGTCTGAGACTTAATTTTGCATGTCCATTTCATTCTTTTGAGAGAGATTTCATTTAAATTAAGGTGTTAAATTAACAAAATCGAGCCGCATACAAAGAAAATTTTAAGCCACAATTCACTCAAATTAAATATATTCGGATCGAGTTTGATTCGAAAATCAAATATTTTAAATTTGATCGGATTCAGCTTAAATCAGAAGTTGAGTTCAAATTCGGCTCACAATATTTAAACATGTTCACAAGGTTCAAATATTGCTGAACACAAGTACTAGAAGGCTCAAAATATATTTATCTAATATATAATTATACTATAATAATAAATTATTAAAGCTCACGAGCACTTAACGAACCATCAAACTAAATAATTTGAACTTGAATTCCAAAATTTCTAATAGGAATCAAATGTTTTTCGAGTTTAAAACTCGCAAGCTGGCTGTACAAAAAGAACCGTATCTTTTGGGTTCTTACAAATTGTGTTGTAGGGTCTTCCAACAAGATGTAAGTTGGAAACTTGTTCAAATCACCAAAATGTTAAAAATACAATTGCACATGGCAATCCTTGAAGCCCCAAAGCCAAAAAGATGCTCTTAGCGTGTGTAGCTAGAGCCCTCAAGGCAAGAAGATATAGTGAAATCCTTCGGTTACAAAGTTATAATCGGGAGTTGAAGACGTAATCGTTTATCATTGAACCTCTATAAAAATTCTCTTGTTGTTTATTACTTCAATTAAATTGTTAATCCTAATTTTTGCTGAGTCAAAGTCTCAAACAGATAGCTCAAAATCGGAATGCTTCTTCATTTCAAATCAACAATCACTCGAGAATCCGACGGATTCTATTCTAGCTACCAGCAAGAAGTCCAGGAACTACCGGCGATTAAAGGCCCATAACGAATTTCAGGATGGATTCAGAAATCAGAAAATTTTAAACGCAATCCAACATAAACTCAGCGATAATGATGCGATCATGGTGGGCCAACTCCGAGGAGGTGGTGGAAGACATGGAGTGCGTTTGGAGCCGAAGAAAATACCATTCAAGCATTTGTTTTAAGCGGCCGAGAGTCCACGGACAGAACAAGGACCTGTACAAGGGTCCGTGCCCTTTTATCCTGAGATGCGCGAGACACAGTGCCTACACGGACCTTTAGACGGATGCGAGCACGGGGTCCGTGCCCTATGTTATTGGCGAAGACAGTGTCTACACGGACCCGTACACGGAGGTGGGCACGGGGTCCGTGGCCTTTGTTTCCAATGAAGTCTATTTACCGAGTGTACACGTACCCAGACACGGAGGTCTGCACGAGGTCCGTGCCTAGTGTTTTTGCGCGAATTATTCTTCTTTAGAGTTTTATTTTGTTAGGTAACTAGATTCTAGTAATCTTTTTGATATGTAAACACATATTGGACGAAATTTTAAACACAATACACATTATTTTGAGTTTATCAAACTTGTGAGAATTTTCTCTCAACTCTTTCAAGGCTTTAGCTTTGTTAAATCAAATCAAACTATCAAAGTTTATAACTTTGTGGCGTTTGGCGATCGTGCGTGCGGATTGTCGTAGGCTCGTTCTTCGAAGGTTCGTATCAAATTTCGATTGTTATCCTCGTGTTTATTTGTCACAACTTTTATAGTTTAGAGGTGAATAACACATCAATTACTTGATTCAAAAGATCGGGAAAAAACACAAGTCTTATTATTGTAATTAAATAGAGGGTGCGATTGCGTTTTAATCGTGTTTGCTTTATTTCGTATCGAGATTCACAATCATTTGGTATCAGAGCATAGGTTATTGAATCAAGTAAGTTATATTGTTATATTTAGATCTGCATTATTTCTTCATCGTTTTCAGATCTGTTTCGTTCTATGTTATTCATTTTCGTGAAACAGTGTTTCTCGAAAATTAGGTCAATTTTCTTATTTTTTTGGGATTTTCGAGTTGTACTCAGCCTAAAAAAAAAAAAAGTAGAAATTTCGAAAATTTGCCTACACATTTGTTTGGTATATTTTTCATTGTTTAGAGAGTCATATCAATTATGTCTCACAGTCAAAAAAAAAATATATATTCCCTATATTCGAATTTCTTGTCTACACAGTCCAAGTGAGTCGGTCGCATTTGTTCACAAGTTTGAACCTTGATTGTTTGATATACCCAGAATAAAAAGCTTGAGCACTTCAAGAGAGCTCTCAAAATTTTAGTGATACACTTGAGTGCGAGTGACTTTTCTTTGGAGTGAACAGTGAGTATTTGTTGTGAGCAAACAAAATTGTGAGAAAAGACGAGTGAATTTCTTTGGAGTGACCGTGAGCATTTGGGTGAGGATTATTTTATTTCTACTAACCTTTCTTTGCAGGTACAAATTGACATTAAAGGAGAGGGATGTAGGAGGTAGTTCGAATTCGGGTTGTCTAAGGCCCAAATAGATGCGTTGTTTGGGGATTTAGTAGGATGTGACGACCCAAATGGAGTCGTTGCATGAGAGGTTGGATAAACTTGAGGTTAGTGTTAGTGGGGGTAAACCTAGCCTAGGGATTTGGGTAGAGATGATGAGGAGTATGATCTGGGAGGAGGCGATGAGAGTCAAAATGAGAATTGGGGTGGAATGGAGGAGGTAGAGGATTTGGTAGAGGAAAAAGGGAAGACATGGGAGTGCGTTTGGGAGCCGAAGAAATACCATTCAAGCATTTGTTTTAAGTGGCCGAGAGCCACGGACCAGAACACGGACCTGTACACGGGGTCCGTGCCCTTTATCATGAGATGTGCGAGACCAGTGCCTACACGGACCTTTAGACGGATGCGAGCACGGGGTCCGTGCCCTATGTTATTGGCGAAGACAGTGTCTACACGGACCCGTACACGGAGGTGGGCACGGGTCCGTGTCCCTTGTTTCCAACTGAAGTCTATTTACCGGTGTACACGGACCCAGACAGGAGGTCTGCACGGGGTCCGTGCCTAGTGTTTTCTGCGCGAATTATTTCCTTCTTTAGAGTTTTATTGTTAGGTAACCTAGATTCTAGTAATCTTTTTGATATGTAAACCATATTGGACGAAATTTTACACACAATACACATATTATTTTGAGTTTATTAAACTTGTGAGAATTTCTCTCAACTAAGGCTTTAGCTTTGTTAAATCAAATCAAACTTATCAAAGTTTATAATTTGTGGCGTTTGTCGATCGTGCTTGTGCGGATTGTCGTAGGCGTCGTTCTCGAAGGTTCGTATCAAATTTCGATTGTTATCTCGTGTTTATTTGTTACTAAACTTTTATAGTTTAGAGGTGATAACACATCAATTACTTGATTCAAAAGATCGGGAAAACACACGAGTCTTATTATCGTAATAAAATAAAGGGTGTGATTGCGTTTTAACGTGTTTGCTATTTATTCGTATCGAGATTCACATCAGATAAACTCAGCGAAATCTATCAAATCAGAAACCCAATCAATCATAGTTTCGCAAATCCAAAGTTATATAGAACCAGATCCTACCTATACGCGAAGGATCCGGTGAGGAGCTCGGCGAGCACCGGACAAGCGACAGAACAAAACGTGTTGGATCTGGGTTTTCTACACACCCCAACGCAGCGGAAGTTTAAAATTTTTATTTATTTTGATAATCAAAATATGTTTGGGCGCTCGTATGATTTTAACAAAAACATACAAAGGATGTTAGAATCGTTATACCTTTGGTGAATAAATCACGTGGCTCCAACTACACCGGTATTAGCGGACGTAGCTCTTGTTGTAAATCCCTACGAACATTTTTCGATCTCCTAATTCTGTCCACGACTGGAATATTTGTTCCTCTTATAATTTGCACTAGAAAATTATAAGATGTTTTTGCGTAGAGATAGAACACGAAGAAGAATCGACTCATCGCGATTAATTAGCACAAGCCGAATTTTCTTTGCATAAGAAAGATTCGAGAGCAATTTTGGAATTGGGAGAGCGAAAATCTTCTTGCCCAAGGAATTGAATTGAAGAGCAGTACCTCTTTTCCTTTTTTAAAAAACTCTCGGGTGCTCCCTTACAATTAAGAATCAAATCATATCTTTATTTCTACTCCTTATTTACATAATTAATCTAATTAATTAAGTTAATAAAGATTCTAAATTAATGACATATTCTTTTATTTTCCAAAACTTTCGGATGCAATATATTATATATAAGAATCAAAATTCTTATTATTATTTCTAATCTTTCATTTCCTTAATTAATCTAATTAATTAAGTCATTAAAGATCTTAAAATTGCATGCCAACATTGGCAATCTCGATTTTCTCCATCGAAATTTCATGCATTAATAATTAAAAAAATCATTTTTATATTTTTCTAATCTATCCTTTACTTAATATATTTAATAAGTTAACTATGGATTCTAATTGCATGCATATATTTGACCAAATCTCGATGCATAACCATATAAATTCAACATTTGAATTTAATATTTAAATTATAAATTCAACTTCTTGAATTTCTCACATCCAAAATTTAATTTAATAAACTCAACTTTTGAGTTTAATAAATTAAATTATCAAATTTCATAAATTCAACCCTTTGAATTTATTCTCTCCATATTTCATAAATTCAACTTCTTGAATTTACTATCTCATAAATTCAACTCCTTGAATTTATTTTCTCAAAATTTAATTATCATAATTCACTCCTTGAATTACTATATAATTAATTCAACTCCTTGAATTTATTCTCTCAACGGGAACAAACGATCCAGTGCTTGTGTGACCCTCAATGGTTCAGGGATACAGCTAGCCGTTGGTTCACATTCCTTGTGATTCGAATAACATATTCTATTCAGACTACCTGTTAGCCCCATTCTTTTCATAACACCTTGATCAAGAATGTCAGAACTCATTTCTGATTTTCACATCGGATCATGGTAATAGCATCTAGTAGCGTCGCCCCATGATCCCTAGGTATCACTGATAGTGCCTGCAAGAACCAGTCGATTATGATTAACGTACAGTACGGTCCCTTCATCTCATATATCCCGATCGAATCTGCAACCATTGGTTCATCGAGGGTTGCATATTAATTCGATAATTATGTGATAAATGTTGTGGGGACCCGGACGCTAATCAAGTTCTTAATCATCATTAGACTAATTATAAATTATAAAATAGGGTTAAATTTTTTTTTTAAAGCGGAACGTAGTGAAATCAAGCTAATATACATATCAGTATATAATAAAGTACAAGTCCTGTACCATCTACAAATCAGTACAAACTAGGGTTCAACAACTACTATCAAGTGTTTAACCACTATATACATCTAGTCCGGAGCCTCCACTCTAATCACGATCTCTCCTCATCTCCTGGACCCTGATCCTGTCCCACCTATTGTCATGTACACATACAGACAAGACAACAGCCAGATAACTCCGGTGAGAAAAAATCCCAGTATAATCAACGAAACATGCAACATATAAACACATATAAGCATGTAATCAGGTAACAAATATAGGTATCAAAATCTGAAACATAAAAATCATTCAGACTAGACTCAATCCTAGCCTAGGATCCGGTTTCCAAATGTGGTATTCCTATATCGAATTCCGTAATAGAAGGAACTCCGTTCCTATTACTCGATATAACCAAATATGGTGTTCCTATTCGAATTCCGTAATAGAAGAATTCCATTCTCATTACTCGATATAACCAAACATCCGGGTCCTGACCTATCCATCATGGACTGTAGCTCTATCGCTAATACCCATCTTGAGACATCGTGCAATGTGCCGTGGCGATTCCACCACTATCAGGCACTTCTGTCACAAGATTATCGTCCTAATACCTGCTATATCTTCAAGAGAACAAGTACATAAATCAAATCATTGCAATATTAATGCAATAAAGTAAAGTATGTGATTTAGGTAACTCAAGTCTAATCCGACTCAAGTCGATCTCCGAATACCACATTGACTTATACCTTTCTTCGTCGGTTTCTGGCCAGTCAAAGTCCTGAATTCACGTCTGTCTGGCAATGACAATATCAACAATCTCATGTCAATATACCATTCAAATCAATAACAATCTGATCAATCTGGATTTAATTCAAAATCATCGGAACGGTTACAAACTCAGTATCTCCGTCAATACCATATCACCAGATAATAGTTACAATCCATAACTCATATCCAATACCTTCTATAATCAATCAATAATCCAAATCTGTCTGGTATAAATCAAATACCCTAAAAATTCATAACAATTCCATATCAGTCTGTTTTCAATCTGACTTCGATTCTACGATGTCCAACATATCAAGAACATCATATATAATCCTATTCAATTCTGACAATAGCATAATTTCAAAGCATGTCCAAAACGTAGCAAAACTTACGTCCATTTGTAGCCTACTTGATAGGATTACAGGACTGAAGTCGGATTACAATTGAACGGACGGATTTCTCAGAAAGGCGTAAGGATTTTCAACACATATACAGGATTTTCTGATTCTTCTTCTGATTTTCGTTCAAAGGCTAAGTTATGTATATATTATATCCAACCTGGCATGTAAAGAAGTGGCACATTTCATGTACTTGATCGGCGCTCGAGCGGTTAATCTTTACCGCTCGGGAGCGAAGCTTTCTGTCCGAAACATTTCCTCATGCACCTTGGCGCTCGAGCGGTCACAAACTACCGCTCGGGCGCCACATCTTCGTCCAGACTGTTTTTATGGAACTTTGGCGCGGGGCGGTCATTTCTTACGGGCAGCTTGGGCTGCCCGAGGGGCTGCCCGAAACGGGCAGCAAGGGCAGCCCGAGGGGCTGCCCGAACAGCCCCCTTTCGAAAAAAAATAAAAAAAAAATATTTTTTGGCATGTTGGCCGGAATCCGGCGACGGAGCTCCGGCGACGACGATGACGACTAGGGTTTCCAAAAGTGTTTTGGAATATCAAAGTGTCATGGGCCTTGAGTTGTTGGGCCATTAGATGGCTAACAAGTTTGTGAATTTTAAATGGGCCAAAATGTTTTTGGTGAAAAATAAGTTTTTGGGCCCTTAAGTTTAAAATTACAAAAGTTGCAAATTTTTCTCATGAAATAAATAATTGAAGTTGGACTTTAATTATTTATAGTAAATTGTGATTTATAAGAAATTCGGTTATAAATAAATTAATTGGAAAGTAGACAAAGGTGTTTGTATACTTTGTTAATTTAGTTTATAATCGTGGCGGTTAGTGATTGGATCAAGATATATAATATTGGATCAATTAATTATTATGATAATTAATTGATGGTGTATGATATGTGATATTATGCATGAAGGATGATCAAAAGCCCAAGCCCAATTTGATAGGTGTATGCTAGGATATTTTGTGTTGAATGATTGTAATAATTATCAATTTATAAAGTGGGCTTGGTTTATGGCCCGTTCCCACCCCCATGAGATGTATCCCTATTTGCCATGGATATTTATTTGTAAATATAGTATAGTGGATGATCAAGATTGGAAGATGGTGGCCATGATGATTATGAAGATCGAAGACATGTAAATATTGGAAGCTTATGTAATAGTTGCATTTGCATCCCGTGCATTTCCCTAGGATTGGACCTAGGCCCGTGTTTAGCTCACACGGTCCGTTAGTATTGGGGCGATTGATCATCCTTGTTTGATTACTGTTTATAATATATGCATGATATGTTATAAATAATGAGTATGTGCGTTATTATTATGATAATAACAAAGTTGCATGAATCCGGCAAACATACGATCAAACATGGCGAGCTTTTAAAATAAAATTAATGATGAGACCTTTCAAAATTAAAAACCCTCATTTTGAATAAGATTCAAAATTAATATCAAGCCCGAAAAGGGGAATTATAAATTTGTTTATAATTTCCATGTCTTCCATCGACAATGGGTGCATGATGAACGCTACCCGTACTCGGGGCTCGGCTCATATTATTGGAGAGCTTTGGGTGCCGGAAAGCTGTGACATCCATTGACATGGTGATGTGAACTACGTGGAACTCCCATGATTTCGTCTCATATTATTGGGGGAACTCATGGCGACCGTCTATTAAGGTTCAACATCGATGGGTAAGGCCTTGACACGTAAAGATGAACGACGTCATATTATTGGGTCCTAATCAAACGTGAGACAAAAGTTTACGTAGAGGGTTTCATTGTGATGCAATTGAAAACTACCTTTTAGGAATTGTGATTGGCTGATATTATTCGGGATCATAATTCGCTAATTGGACCTTACGTACCTACTGAGGAAAGGAGTTTCCCGTTTTCACTAGAGGGTAGTGAAAGATGTCAAAACAGTGGGAGTAAAAATTTATAAAGTAAAAGTCCATACTTTATATCTTACTAAATATTTTAAAATAGTCATCAACATTTATCTGTTTTCACTTTTCAGTACAAATTGACAATGTCTTCGATGCGCAATCTGATATCTGTAATACTCGACAAACACATATTAACTGGACCTAATTACCTCACTTGGCTAAGAAACCTGAAAATCGTCTTGAATTCAGAAAATGTAGCATATACACTGACTCAGTCGCCCCCTGTTGAGGCTCCGACTGACTGCACTCCTGAGGAATTGCAGACTTACAAGGAATGGTGTGACCATGACTTGATAGCCAGGTGTTATATGCTGACTTCTATGAATGATGAGCTGCAGAGGCGTTTTGAGGATGCAAAGAATGCTGCTGACATTCATAAGCACCTCAAAGAGCTCTTTGGTGAGCAGACTCGGCCTCTTAGGCATGCTACTGTCAAGGAGCTGATCACTTTGCGCATGCGAGATGGGGCCTCGGTCCATGAGCATGGCCTAAAGGTGATTGGGCTCGTGGACAAGCTCGTTGGCATGGATATGATCTTGCCTTCGGAGTTGACCACCGACGTGTTCCTGTTATCATTGCCTAGCTCATTTGATCCTTTTGTGGTGAACTTCAACATGAACAAGATGGAGCCAACCCTTGAGGAGTTGGTGAACATGCTTGTTACGTTTGAATCAACCATCAAGAAAGAGAAGTTGGTTCTTTATGTGGGTTCTTCATCTGGTACGAAGATTGATCCACATGGGAAGGGAAAGAAGAGTTCTTTCCAACGTCCCAAGAAGAACGTGCCCTTGATGAGGCAATCTCTGAATCCCGTTGAGGCAGCCAGACCAGTTAAGGCTGACAAGACTGATGATGTATGTCATCACTGCAAGAAGCCTGGACATTGGAGGCGTAATTGCAAAGAATATCTTGCCCAGAAAGGTTCTGGAAATGGTATGTTCTAAATTGAAGTAAACATTTCAATTAACTCTACTTCTTGGGTATTGGATACCGAATGTGGATCACATCTCTGTAATGTGTTGCAGGTGATGGGAAGAAGTAGGAGACTATAGGAAGGTGAGACCTTCTTGAGAATAGGCAATGGAGCAAGAGTTGCTGCCAAGACCTTAAGAAATGTTTACTTATTGTTGAATAATGATTTTAAGTTAATTTTAAGAGATGTTTTGTTTGTACCCTTTTGGTAAAAAACATTGTTTCCATTTCTATTGTGATAAAAATGGATATTCCTGTTTATTATGCAAAGGTGTTTGCAACATTTACAAGAATGAATGTTTAAATGGTACTTGAGAACTTGAAAACGATCTCTATAACTTAAAACTAAAAGATATTCTACTAAATGTCCATTCAAAGGCACACAACATATGAGATATGGATGGGTAAGTCTCCCAAATATTCGTATCTTAGAATATGGGGAGCCCTGCTTATATGAAGCAGGTAGTGGGAGATAAATTGGATTGTTGATCCATTTTATGTTACTTTGTGGGATATCCAAGGAATTAAGTTGGATATTATTTTATCATCCCCAAGAAACAAAGGTGTTTGTTTCTAGGAATGCAACTTTTTTGGAAAAGGATTTTCTATTGGATAAAAAAAAAAAAGGGAGATGATAGAACTCGAAGAGGTTCGAGAGACACCCACAATTATAGAACCCACACCCGAAGAGCCAAGTGAGGAGATACAAGCTCCTAGAAGATCCGAGAGAGTCTCGAGACCACCTATGAGGTATGGTCAGCTTCTTGAAGAGGGCCATGATGAGCCTAACCATGGATGTGATCCAAGGACCTTCAAGGAAGCATTATCTGATGCCGATTCATCCAAGTGGCTTGAAGCAATGGAATCTGAGTTGAATTCCATGCATTCGAACCAAGTGTAGGATCTTGTGGATCCACCTGAGGGAACTGTTCCCATAGGGACTTGGGGCGGATGGGAAGGTATTGACCTTCAAGGCGCGATTGGTGGCAAAAGGATGTACTCAAAGACAAGGAGTTGACTTTGAGGAAACCTTTTCCCCGGTCGCAATGTTCAAGTCCATAAGGATTTTGCTAGCCATAGCTGCATGGTATGACTATGAGATATGGCAGATGGATGTTAAGATAGTCTTTCTTAATGGGGATTTTAAGAAAGTGATTTACATGTCTCAAACCTGGAGGGTTTACATCTATCGGAAGTGAGCATATGGTATGCAAACTTCAGAGATCTATTTATGGTCTAAAGCAGGCATCTAGGAGTTGGAACCTTAGATTCGATAGTACAATCAAAGAGTTGATTTACTAAGAATCCTGAGGAACCCTGTGTGTATAAGAAGGTTAGTGGGAGTGTTGTTACATTCCTGGTGCTTTATGTTGATGACATTCTACTCATTGGGAATGATGTAGGAATGTTGCCATCAACTAAGATATGGTTAGCGAGTAAGTTCTCGATGCAGGACTTGGGTGAAGCATCTTTTGTATTGGGATACAGATCTATAGAGATAGATCGAAAAGATTGCTTGGTCTCACCCAGTCCACATACATTGATACCATCGTGAAGCGGTTCTCGATGGATGAGTCCAAGAGAGGACATCTACCAATGTGTCATGGCGTGTCCCTATCCAAGTCTGTCTCCCAAGACTAATGCAGAGATAGTGGCGATGACAAGCATTCCTTATGCATCTGCGATTGGTAGCATCATGTATGAGATGATATCTACACGTCCTGACGTGGCTTTCGCACTAAGTGTAGTGAGTAGATATCAATCGAACCCCGGTCTTCCACATTGGAAAATTCTGAAAGACATCCTCAAGTAGTTGAGAAGGACCAATAAATTGTTCTTGGTCTATGGGGTGGAGAACTGAAATTGGAAGGCTATACCGACTCTAGCTTCCAAAGCGATATCGATGACTCGAAGTCAACCTCTGGGTTTGTATTCATGCTCAATGGTGCTGCTGTCTCTTGGAAGAGTTCCAAGTAAGACAATACAGCGGATTCCACCACTGAGGCAGAATACATTGCTGCATCAGCTGCAGCAAAGGAGGCAGTTTGGATAAGGAATTTCGTCCAAGAGTTGGGCGTCATTCCTAATGGAGTTGCTCCTGTCCCGGTGTTTTGTGACAACACGGGAGCTATTGCTCAAGCAAAGGAGCCGAGGTCTCATCAGAAGTCCAAACACGTATTGAGAAAGTACCACATCCTCAGAGAGATCGTGGAAAGAGGTGATGTCATGATTGACAAAGTCGACTCCGCAGATAATGTTGCTGATCCACTGACTAAGCCTTTACCAGGACCATCATTCGAGAAGCATCGCGAATCAATGGGTCTGAAGTATATGGGTAGTTGGCTCTAGTGCAAGTGGGAGATTGTTAGAGTAGGTGCCCGTCGAGCCAAGTGTTGGCCGAGTGTTCACGATGAAACTCTATGTATAAACGATCTTTATTTTAATAATATTTGAATTTATTATATTGGCGCATCTTTATCTGTATACCCATGCTAGTTGCATAGATAAAGTCCTTGAATATACAAATAGTAGAAAGAATATGAGATGCTCATATGATGAGTATCATGAAACTCATATTTGGAATACTGTATATTCTAAACGGTTCCTAGTCGATTCAGCCGCCACTAAGAAGGATATAGGCCGCTCGAGTTAGAGACTAGTATCTGCGATGTGAGTACCATGTTTCATTGGTAGGGGACATTGTGATGTCCGAACATGCAGATAGGTGCTCCTTGTAGAGTGCACTGAACAACCCTCCATAAAAGGACTTTCCAAGTGGTTCTCACTTATCGAGTGGAATAGTCCTAGTTTATGGTTGTACACCATTAGTCCTTATGACCCGGGACAACATTGAGACTCTATGTGCAAGAATTACACTTTGGCTTGTTTACCGACTCTCATGGGGTCATCAGGTGGCAAGGTTGGGTGTTCTGTCGAAACATATAGGAGTCGATGCATTGTAGTCGGGGATTCACCGCTTACCTTCGGGTATGGATATCCTATGTGTCCTCATGAGTATGTAGATTGAAATCTCTGATCAGAGTATGGTGGTAATTATGAAAGGGGTTTCATAGATTACACCATCGATGCAACTACAACATGACACATAGTATCGATTCATTGACAACTCTCGATAAACCAATGGTTGTCGAATCGGTCGGGATATATGAGTTGAAGGGACCGTACTGTACGCTAACCATAATTGAATGGTTCTTGCAGGCACTATCATTTGATACCTAGGGAATCATGTAAGCGATGTTGCTAGGCGTTTAACATGATTCGTTGGGTGCTATCAGACTTGAGTTCTGACGTTCTTGTTATCAAAGAGTTGATAAGTAAGAATGGAGCAATTGGGGTATGCTCATATAAGGACATGTTTAGTCCGAATCACATGGAGATGTGAACCCACGGCTAGTTGTATCAATGAACCATTGAGGGCCACACAAGTGCTAGCTTTCTAGATCCCGTTGAGAAGTAAAATTAGTTCAATGTGTTGAACGACTTATAAATGAGTTTATAAGTGTATGGAAAAAGAGAAGTATGACTTCTATGAGAGAAATGTAAATTTTAATTTATGGAAGTGTTCCTAAATTAAAATTTGGCCAATTGAATAATGTATTTGAAAATTGTGATTTTCATAAACATTATTATGGACTAAATTAAATTAATTCAAGTGTTGAATTTATTAAACACTAGTGGACCTAGTAGATTCCGAATAATTAAATTAATTCAAGTGTTGAATTAATTAAATTATATTGAGTCTTGTAGAGCTCAATTTAAATTAATTATTTAACTAGTGGGACTTGGGTAAATTCAAGTAATGTTTAATTAGTCTCAAATATGTTTGAGATAATTAAATTTAGTCCATGGTATTTGATTTTGATAATATACCATATAATATGCATGCATGAGAGGTGAAGGGTTGGAGACAACTTTTGCAAATATCAAGGCTTGGCATGCTACTTTTGTCTCTACTTTTTGCAAGTCCAAGACAAGTCTCCCTCCCCCTTCATTCAAGCATAATGGCCGAAAATATACACACACAATTCTACCAAGTTTTCTCTCAATTTTTCTCTTCAATTGTTGAGGAAGAAAAATACTTCTCCTTGAAAAATCCTTTTATTTTTCTAGTGCAAAATAAAAGGGGTTCTAGTTTGCTAGTGGTGGGCCTAATTTTGAAGGAAAGATTCAAGAACAAGGTGAAGCTTGTAGATTGTCTTGCCATCAAGAGCTTAGTTGTATATCAACTAAGTTGGAGCCATCATCAACCTTAAGAGGTTGATAGGTAACTATTTCTAAACACACTATGAATGTCATTTTTTGTGTTTATTGTATTTGCTACACATTCTCAAGGTGGCCGAAATTTTTGCTTAAAAATTTGAAATTTTAAAAATTCCGTTGCGCTTCCGGTCACCGTAACCGATCCCCTTTCAAGTGGTATCAGAGCTATGGTTACGATTTTGTGTAGCAACTACAAGATATTATATTGAGATCGATTTCTAACCGCATGAGTGTAAATTTTGCAACGAATTCAAGGCCGGATTGGGGCGGGTTTTGTGCAGCAAGTTTCTGCCCATTTCGGGCAGCTTGGGCTGCCCGAGGGGCTGCCCGAAACGGGCAGCAAGGGCAACCCGAACAGCCCCCTTTCGAAAAAAAATAAAAAAAAAATATTTTTTGGCATGTTGGCCGGAATCCGGCGACGGAGCTCCGGCGAAGGCGATGACGACTACGGTTTCCAAAATTGTTTTGGAATATCAAAGTGTCATGGGCCTTGAGTTGTTGGGCCATTAGATGGCTAACAAGTTTGTGAATTTTAAATGAGCCAAAATGTTTTTGGTGAAAAATAAGTTTTTGGGCCCTTAAGTTTAAAATTACAAAAGTTGCAAATTTTTCTCATGAAATAAATAATTGAAGTTGGACTTTAATTATTTATAGTAAATTGTGATTTATAAGAAATTCGGTTATAAATAAATTAATTGGAAAGTAGACAAACGTGTTTGTATACTTTGTTAATTTAGTTTATAATCGTGGCGGTTAGTGATTGGATCAAGATATATAATATTGGATCAATTAATTATTGTGATAATTAATTGATGGTGTATGATATGTGATATTATGCATGAAGGATGATCAAAAGCCCAAGCCCAATTTGATAGGTGTATGCTAGGATATTTTGTGTTGAATGATTGTAATAATTATCAATTTATAAAGTGGGCTTGGTTTATGGCCCGTTCCCACCCCCATGAGATGTATCCCTATTTGCCATGGATATTTATTTGTAAATATAGTATAGTGGACGATCAGGATTGGAAGATGGTGGCCATGATGATTATGAAGATCGAAGACATGTAAATATTGGAAGCTTATGTAATAGTTGCATTTGCATCCCGTGCATTTCCCTAGGATTGGACCTAGGCCCGTGTTTAGCTCACACGGTCCGTTAGTATTGGGGCGATTGATCATCCTTGTTTGATTACTGTTTATAATATATGCATGATATGTTATAAATAATGAGTATGTGCGTTATTATTATGATAATAACAAAGTTGCATGAATCCGGCAAACATACGATCAAACATGGCGAGCTTTTAAAATAAAATTAATGATGAGACCTTTCAAAATTAAAAACCCTCATTTTGAATAAGATTCAAAATTAATATCAAGCCCGAAAAGGAGAATTATAAATTTGTTTATAATTTCCATGTCTTCCATCGACAATGGGTGCATGATGAACGCTACCCGTACTCGGGGCTCGGCTCATATTATTGGGGAGCTTTGGGTGCCGGAAAGCTGTGACATCCATTGACATGGTGATGTGAACTACGTGGAACTCCCATGATTTCGGCTCATATTATTGGGGGAACTCATGGCGACCGTCTATTAAGGTTCAACATCGATGGGTAAGGCTTGACACGTAAAGATGAACGACGTCATATTATTGGGTCCTAATCAAACGTGAGACAAAAGTTTACGTAGAGGGTTGCATTGTGATGCAATTGAAAACGACCTTTTAGGAATTGTGATTGGCTGATATTATTCGGGATCATAATTCGCTAATTGGACCTTACGTACCTACTGAGGAAAGGAGTTTCCCGTTTTCACTAGAGGGTAGTGAAAGATGTCAAAACAGTGGGAGTAAAAATTTATAAAGTAAAAGTCCATACTTTATATCTTACTAAATATTTTAAAATAGCCATCAACATTTATCTGTTTTCACTTTTCAGTACAAATTGACAATGTCTTCGATGCGCAATCTGATATCTGTAATACTCGACAAACACATATTAACTGGACCTAATTACCTCACTTGGCTAAGAAACCTGAAAATCATCTTGAATTCGGAAAATGTAGCATATACACTGACTCAGTCGCCCCCTGTTGAGGCTCCGACTGACTGCACTCCTGAGGAATTGCAGACTTACAAGGAATGGTGTGACCATGACTTGATAGCCAGGTGTTATATGCTGACTTCTATGAATGATGAGCTGCAGAGGCGTTTTGAGGATGCAAAGAATGCTGCTGACATTCATAAGCACCTCAAAGAGCTCTTTGGTGAGCAGACTCGGCCTCTTAGGCATGCTACCATCAAGGAGCTGATCACTTTGCGCATGCGAGATGGGGCCTCGGTCCATGAGCATGGCCTAAAGGTGATTGGGCTCGTGGACAAGCTCGTTGGCATTGATATGATCTTGCCTTCGGAGTTGACCACCGACGTGTTGCTGTTATCATTGCCTAGCTCATTTGATCCTTTTGTGGTGAACTTCAACATGAACAAGATGGAGCCGACCCTTGAGGAGTTGGTGAACATGCTTGTTACGTTTGAATCAACCATCAAGAAAGAGAAGTTGGTTCTTTATGTGGGTTCTTCATCTGGTACGAAGATTGATCCACATGGGAAGGGAAAGAAGAGTTCTTTCCAACGTCCCAAGAAGAACGTGCCCTTGATGAGGCAATCTCCGAATCCCGTTGAGGCAGCCAGACCAGTTAAGGCTGACAAGACTGATGATGTATGTCATCACTGCAAGAAGCCTGGACATTGGAGGCGTAATTGCAAAGAATATCTTGCCCAGAAAGGTTCTGGAAATGGTATGTTCTAAATTGAAGTAAACATTTCAATTAACTCTACTTCTTGGGTATTGGATACCGAATGTGGATCACATCTCTGTAATGTGTTGCAGGTGATGGGAAGAAGTAGGAGACTATAGGAAGGTGAGACCTTCTTGAGAATAGGCAATGGTGCAAGAGTTGCTGCCAAGACCTTAAGAAATGTTTACTTATTGTTGAATAATGATTTTAAGTTAATTTTAAGAGATGTTTTGTTTGTACCCTTTTGGTAAAAAACATTGTCTCCATTTCTATTGTGATAAAAATGGATATTCCTGTTTATTATGCAAAGGTGTTTGCAACATTTACAAGAATGAATGTTTAAATGGTACTTGAGAACTTGAAAACGATCTCTATAACTTAAAACTAAAAGATATTCTACTAAATGTCCATTCAAAGGCACACACCATATGAGATATGGATGGGTAAGTCTCCCAAATATTCGTATCTTAGAATATGGAGAGCCCTGCTTATATGAAGCAGGTAGTGGGAGATAAATTGGATTGTTGATCCATTTTATGTTACTTTGTGGGATATCCAAGGAATTAAGTTGGATATTATTTTATCATCCCCAAGAAACAAAGGTGTTTGTTTCTAGGAATGCAACTTTTTTGGAAAAGGATTTTCTATTGGATAAAAAAAAAAAGGGAGATGATAGAACTCGAAGAGGTTCGAGAGACACCCACAATTATAGAACCCACACCCGAAGAGCCAAGTGAGGAGATACAAGCTCCTAGAAGATCCGAGAGAGTCTCGAGACCACCTATGAGGTATGGTCAGCTTCTTGAAGAGGGCCATGATGAGCCTAACCATGGATGTGATCCAAGGACCTTCAAGGAAGCATTATCTGATGCCGATTCATCCAAGTGGCTTGAAGCAATGGAATCTGAGTTGAATTCCATGCATTCGAACCAAGTGTAGGATCTTGTGGATCCACCTGAGGGAACTGTTCCCATAGGGACTTGGGGCGGATGGGAAGGTATTGACCTTCAAGGCGCGATTGGTGGCAAAAGGATGTACTCAAAGACAAGGAGTTGACTTTGAGGAAACCTTTTCCCCGGTCGCAATGTTCAAGTCCATAAGGATTTTGCTAGCCATAGCTGCATGGTATGACTATGAGATATGGCAGATGGATGTTAAGATAGTCTTTCTTAATGGGGATTTTAAGAAAGTGATTTACATGTCTCTAACCTGGAGGGTTTACATCTATCGGAAGTGAGCATATGGTATGCAAACTTCAGAGATCTATTTATGGTCTAAAGCAGGCATCTAGGAGTTGGAACCTTGATTCGATAGTACAATCAAAGAGTTGATTTACTAAGAATCCTGAGGAACCCTGTGTGTATAAGAAGGTCAGTTGGAGTGTTGTTACATTCCTGGTGCTTTATGTTGATGACATTCTACTCATTGGGAATGATGTAGGAATGTTGCCATCAACTAAGATATGGTTAGCGAGTAAGTTCTCGATGCAGGACTTGGGTGAAGCATCTTTTGTATTAGGATACAGATCTATAGAGATAGATCGAAAAGATTGCTTGGTCTCACCCAGTCCACATACATTGATACCATCATGAAGCGGTTCTCGATGGATGAGTCCAAGAGAGGACATCTACCAATGTGTCATGGCGTGTCCCTATCCAAGTCTGTCTCCCAAGACTAATGCAGAGATAGTGGCGATGACAAGCATTCCTTATGCATCTACGATTGGTAGCATCATGTATGAGATGATATCTACACGTCCTGACGTGGCTTTCGTACTAAGTGTAGTGAGTAGATATCAATCGAACCCCGGTCTTCCACATTGGAAAATTCTGAAAGACATCCTCAAGTAGTTGAGAAGGACCAATAAATTGTTCTTGGTCTATGGGGTGGAGAACTGAAATTGGAAGGCTATACCAACTCTAGCTTCCAAAGCGATATCGATGACTCGAAGTAAACCTCTGGGTTTGTATTCATGCTCAATGGTGCTGCTGTCTCTTGGAAGAGTTCCAAGTAAGACAATACAGCGGATTACACCACTGAGGCAGAATACATTGCTGCATCAGCTGCAGCAAAGGAGGCAGTTTGGATAAGGAATTTCGTCCAAGAGTTGGGCGTCATTCCTAATGGAGTTGCTCCTGTCCCGGTGTTTTGTGACAACACGGGAGCCATTGCTCAAGCAAAGGAGCCGAGGTCTCATCAGAAGTCCAAACACGTATTGAGAAAGTACCACATCCTCAGAGAGATCGTGGAAAGAGGAGATGTCATGATTGACAAAGTCGACTCCGCAGATAATGTTGCTGATCCACTGACTAAGCCTTTACCAGGACCATCATTCGAGAAGCATCGCGAATCAATGGGTCTGAAGTATATGGGTAGTTGGCTCTAGTGCAAGTGGGAGATTGTTAGAGTAAGTGCCCGTCGAGCCAAGTGTTGGCCGAGTGTTCACGATGAAACTCTATGTATAAACGATCTTTATTTTAATAATATTTGAATTTATTATATTGGCGCATCTTTATCTGTATACCCATGCTAGTTGCATAGATAAAGTCCTTGAATATACAAATAGTAGAAAGAATATGAGATGCTCATATGATGAGTATCATGAAACTCATATTTGGAATACTGTATATTCTAAACGGTTCCTAGTCGATTCAGCCGCCACTAAGAAGGATATAGGCCGCTCGAGTTAGAGACTAGTATCTGCGATGTGAGTACCATGTTTCATTGGTAGGGGACATTGTG